>NW_027495759.1:0-26156 GCF_021521415.1 Bidens hawaiensis | reverse complement strand
GATAAAAGAGATTGAAATACACATGAATAAATAACTTATGAATTTAAATTTGAATATTTTGAGGATTATTTATCTTTAACCTTAATGTAATGCATAAGTGTATATCAAGATATTTCACTCAATTTTCTGACGATCTTATTCAATAAACATACTGGCTATATATAGCCTTATGAGTACACATAAAAAGGAGATAACAACTGACTCAACAACTTGCAACGTTATCCTAAAAACCACGACAACATTGAGTGACTCTAACCCTACCAAATACCAATTCAAATGCAAACATAAAACACGTGCATGAAAACATGCAGACTCTAACTAGGGCTATAGCCCATTATTGAAATCAAATCCAAGCAACTAACCCAAACTAAATGATCCATAACAAATCCTTCCCTTAAACTGAAGATGAGCTCACACTTCAGTTTATTTCTTCAAGTTCTTGAACTCCCAAAAGCTTCCACATTCTTTCAAATACTTCAAGTTTCACCGGCTTGGTCATCACGTCTGCTACTTGATCACTTGAAGGAACAAAAACTAGTTCTATTTTCCCTTGATTCACCAACTCTCTGAGATAATGAAATCGTACCTCGATATGCTTCGTTCTTCGGTGCATGATTGAATTCTTTGAAAGCTTTATTGTTGAACTATTGTCACACTTTATTTTCACCAGCCCAACTGGTTCACCCATTAACTCCTCCACGAGTCCCTTTAACCACACACTATGACAAGCACACATTGTGGCAGCTACATATTCTGCCTCGGTTGACGAGAGAGTGACTATGTCTTGTTTCTTTGAGCTCCAACATATTGCTGCATTACTAAGAATGCATGCATAGCCCGACGTGCACTTTCTATCTTCTGTATCTTGTGCATAGTCACTATCAGTACACACTTGTAGTTCCTTTGCATTTCTTTACTTCATAAACAATCCAAAACCATAAGTCCCTTTTACGTACCTGATCAGTATTCTTTTAGCTAGTTGCATGTGTTCTTTTCTAAGGTTTTCCATGAACCTTGAAATAAAGCAAACCCCATACATTAGGTCTGGTCTTGTCACTGTAAGATACATGAGGCTACCAACTAGCCTTTTGTATTCTGTACTATCAACTTTTCCACCTACTCCTGCTTTTGTCACTTTCACTCCTGGTACAATTGGATTCTTTACACTATTGCTTTCCAACATATTAAATCTTTCCGATACCTCTTTTGCGTGTTTCTTTTGACACATTCCAATCCCATTATTGCTTTGTGTTATCTCAACTCCTAGAAAGTATATCATCTTTCCCAAGTCTGTCATCTCAAATTCTTTCATTATGGATTTTTTAAAGGCAATGGTTATTCACACGCCATTTTTGGATATTCACACACCCTCTTAACACACGTATTATCTCTATATACACCCTATAAAGGGTGTACGAATAACACATCCCTTTTTAAAAATTTCACACATCACTTCATCATTTCCTGTATAAATAAGATCATCCACATAGAGACTTACAATGACAAATTTATTCCATACTTTCTTAATGAACAAAGTATGATCAAAGTTGCTTTTTCTAAATCCTTCCCTCAAAAAATAGCCTTCTATTCTCTTGAACCACGCTCTTGGAGCTTGCTTCAAACCGTAAAGTGCTATTTTCAACTTATACACCTTCTCTTATTCACCCTTTCTTTCGAACCCTTGTGGCTGGCTCACATATACATCTTCCTTTAATTCTCCGTGAAGAAATGCGCACTTCACATCAAGTTGGTATACCACCCAACTCTTTTGTGTAGCAAGAGCCAATAGAGTACATATGGTATCCCAACGGGCTACCGGGGTGTATACCTCATCGTAATCGATTCCCTTTCATTGAGCGTACCCTTTGACCACCAATCTAGCTTTGTGTTTGTCAACCTTTCCTTTCTCATTCAACTTCGTCTTGTAAACCCATTTGACTCCAATTGTCTTTGTTCCCTTTGGTGATTCAACTAACTGGCAAGTTTGGTTTTTCTCAATGGATTCTATTTCAGATTCCATTGCCTTCCGCCATTTTTCTTCTTTGATTGCTTCTTCAAATGTAGTGGGATCTCCAAGGGAACTAAACATTAGAAAGTTTGTTTCATCATCTGATAACTCTTCTCCAGTTTGATAGTCTTGCATCCAAACTGGTGTGGATCTTTTTCTTCTCGAGGTTTCACCAACCTCCTTTTTTGGTGGAGTATCTTTGCTAATCATTTGCGGACTTGTGTTGTTGCTCGAGCCGGGTTCATTTGTGTTCTCTAGGAAATTTTGAGTGATAGCTTCTCCTTCATTTTCATCTAATTCTTGACTCTTAGTTTAATCTTGCATCTCTTCTACATCGGGAATCACCAATTCATTCGAACCAAATTATGTCTTTTTCCACTCCCATTTCTCACTTTCAATGAACTCCACATCCTTACTGATCACTATTTTCCTTTGTATTGGATCATACATTCTATATGCTTTAGATTCGGTGCTAATCCCTAAGTAGATACACTTGTGACTTCTGTTATCTAACTTAGACCTTAGTTGTGTTGGAATGAGAACATACCCAATGCATCCAAAGATTCTGAAATAATCCACATTTGGTTTGCATTCTGACCAGACTTCTTATGGAACTTTGTCTACTAGTGTTGTTGTAGCACATCGACTTAGAATATAACTTGCCCAGTTTGTTGCTTATGACCAAAACCACATAGGCATGTTTTTCTCAATCAAAAGGCATCTAACCATATTTATTAATGTTTTGTTACGCCTTCCTGCCACTCCATTTTGTTGTGGAGTGTAGGCAGTGATTAACTGCCTTTTTATCCCATTCACTTCACAAAACTCGTTAAAAGCTTTTGAAGTAAATTCTCCACCTCGATCACTTCTTAATTTTGTTATGGTAACACCAGCTTCATTTTATACCATACATTTATAGCGCTTAAAAATTTCCAAGGCTTCATTTTTCTTTGTTATAAAATACACCCAACACTTTCTTGAATAATCATATATGATAACCATTACATACCTTTTCTCACTTGGGGATGGTGGATCAATGGGTCCGCAAAGATCCGTGTGCAACAATATTAGCCTGCTTGTTGCTCTCCAGTTGCTTTGTTTTGGAATTTCTTCACGTTGTTGTTTTCCAAGTTGACAAACTTCACATTTTTTACTTTGCTCAGCCACCAACGGAATTCCTTTCACCATTTGTTTGTATTGCGTAGACCCGATGAACTTGTTGCTAATATGCACAAGCCTTTTGTGCCAAACTTGACCATTATTATCCTCTCCAACCTTCAAGCATCTATTAGACACGGGCTTCATAGTTGCATGCAACATAAACATTCTGTTGCGGGTCATTTTTGAGGAAACTATCAATCCTCGTTGTGGATGGAAATCTTACACATGCCTTGCTTAATTACTATGGTCAAGTCCTTTTCTTGAAGTTGACCTAAGCTTAATAAACTTGAAGTAAGCTCAGGAACATAGTATACCTTGGTTATGATCTGAGTTATTCCTTCTACTTCCAAGCGTATATCTCCAACTCCGACAACATCAAGTCTTAGGTCATTCCCTAACTTCACATTGCGTTTGAAACTCTCATCCAGGTTAATGAACCACTCCTTTGATCCCGTCATGTGATTCGAGCACGCGGAATCTAGGAACCAGATCTCATGCTTGGGTTCCTTTAAAGTCTCGACTTAGGTCATAAGAAGCAAATCTTCTCCTTCAAATTCTGTGTAATTTGCTGACCTTTCTCCTCTTCCACATTCGTATGCAAAATGTCCCATTTAACATTCGATTGTGGATTTATCGAATTCACCACGGCCTCTTCATCTTCCCCTCGACATTGACGACCTTCCTCGTCCTCTTCCACGTCTACCGAACGCCTCATACTCTGTTTTTAAGACTTGTTCTTCTTTGCCTTCTTATAACTTTTTATTCGTGGACAAGAACGAGCTTTGTAGTTCGTGTATAGAAAGCTCATCGATGTCATTCGATTCTTCAATGATGCATACCCCAAAATTAAAGTCACTTGTAAGCGATCTGAGTAACTTTTCTACTACCTTCACTTCTCCCATATCTTCACCACAGCTTGTCATGTTGTTGGCTATATCATCACTTTATTGAGATATTCAGTAATTGTTTCTCCTTCTTTCATCTCTATGGTTTCGAAATCTCTTCTTAACCTCTGCAATTATGCTCTTTTCACTCTTGCATTTCCCTGGTATTTTGTTCGCATGGCATCCCATATCTGCTTTGCTGAATTCTTATGAGCGATGGTTTTGAGGATTTGTTTATCTATTGACTGAAATAGATAATTTCTTTCCTTTAGATCCTTCATTCTCGACACCTCCAGGTTTGTTCTTTTGAGTGGGTGTGAGTTGTTCACCCATTGCTGGTTCACGAAACTCCCTTTCAATCACCTCCCAATAACCCTTCGATCTTAGGAGGATTTCCATTACCATGCGCCAGTGCTCATAGTCACCGTCAAACTTTGGAACGCTGGGAACTTGAAAGTTTGAGGTTTCTTCTGCCATGGAGTCTTCTGCTGCTTCGTCTCTCTTCTCTCTTGCTAATAACTCACCAGATTCGCTCTGATACCACTTGTAATGCACAAGTGTATATCAAGATATTTCACTCAATTTTTTGACGATCTTATTCAATAAACATACTGGCTATATATAGCCTTACAGGAACACGTAAAAAGGAGATCACAACTGACTCAACAACTTGCAACGTTATCCTAAAAACCAGGACAACATTGACTAACTCTAACACTACCAGATACAAATTCAAATGCAAACATAAAACACGTGCATGAAAACATGCAGACTCTAACTTGGGCTGTAGCCCAATATTGAAATCAAATCCAAACAACTAACCGAAACTAAATGATCCATAACACTTAATATGTCATCTCAAGATAGACGGTCGATGAGCAAATCCAATCTTAAAAATAAGAAGATGAAATCTGGGGCATCAATATGAGTAAACTGAAGTGAACCATAATTTAACCTTTTCCATGGATGAGGCGAAAATCTAAAGAAAGATGTTTTATCGTTTAGTGAAAAAAGTGGATTTGCTTAAAAGTGTGCCACTATGTTGTACGTAGGGCGGATCTAGTTAATTGGCGTACACGAGAACCCACTAATTTTCGAATCGAATGCCTATATAAAATATGAGAGTGAACCATGTTTCCCAAGAACGGGTCATAGCCTAGTGGTATATGTCACACCCTGAAAATCTTAATTTAATCAGCGGAAGACTTGACCAAGTCGTCCGGTGATGACAGAAGCTGTTTCAGCCAATCACATTTATGTATACATTTATAACGAAAGCTGAACTTTATTTATCCATCAGAGTCATTACACGTGTCATATTACACGATTATTGTTCAAACTACAAGTTCAACAAAAAGTCAACATTTTTCATTCAAACACACGTCACTATCTTCCCGCGCTCTTCACGAATCTTCAATACTTCATTTATTTACCTGAAAAGAATATTAAAATAAACTTCATTTATTTCCCATATATATATATATATAGGGAGAGGATCATGAGAGAACTCCATTTTATGGAGATAACTAGAGAACTCCATTTTATGGAGAGAACTAGAAAACTAATAATGAAGTATTTTTAATTTAATTAAAAAAATATTTTTAATTTTTTTTTTCTTTCATCCTTCTTATATGTTGTTATTCTTCGTCACAAAAAAAATAAAAAAAAATAAAAAAAATAAACAAAATTAACGAGTAATGCATATATGCAATACACCGACTTTTTTTATAATGCATATGTGCAATAGCGTGCATTTTGATATTTGAAATAGTGTTGAATAGCATATATATAGTTGTTTGTATTGTTTATTTGCAATAGTGTTGTATTATATATAAAAATTAAAAAAATCGATATAGTGCATATGTGCATTAGTGTTGTATTACATATATGCGATAATGTGTTTTGCATACAATTATTAGTGTCATATTTGCATATATTCAATAGTGTGTATTGGATAATGCAATTGTGTTGTATTATATGCAATAAAACACTATTGTATATATGCAATAGGCATTAGTGCACATATGCACTACAATACTACACCGACAAGTTGTTTTTTTAGTATCAATATCATCTTATTAGAATGAGAAAAGAAAAAAAATCACAAAATAAATTTTTTTTTAAATAGTTAAAAATAATTCTTTACTAGTTCTCTCTTTAAGAGGAGTTCTCTCAAGATCTCACCCCTATATATATATATATATGGAAAAGTGAATACGGTATTGTTAGCCATCTAAGTTTATACGCAAAATCTATCAAAACTTCGTAGTTTTGATTAAAATTCCCTAAACCCAATTAATTAACCACTTCATAAAAATTACTCTCCTAATTTTGTCCGTACATGCTTGTTGATAAACATCTTCCTCTCCAATCCTCAAATTGATCACATAGATAAGCACAAGAATTTTTAATTTCAAATATGCAGTTAGGAATCCAAAAGTTTTTATATACATAGGAAATTAATTTGATTTTGGATTTCAGATCTAGAACTTTAGTTCAATACTTCAAAATCTAAATTGAATTAAGACAAACCTTGAATCTTTTGCTAAGAGCACTACCAAAACTAAGAATAAGATATGACGCAAGTCTCCCAACATATTAATTTCACACACCACAAAGTTTTCCAAATGAGTATCATCAAATTAATTATTATCAATTGAAAAACCTGAATGAATACAGAGTGACCATAAAATTAAATTTAGGTTCTAGATCTGAAATCCAAAATCAAATTAATTTCTTATGTACATAAAAACTTTTGGATTGCTAACTGCATATTTGAAATTAAAAATTACTGCAAATGAGTATCATCAAATTAATTACTACATTTTGTTTTGCAGTGCCATTAAGAGATTTTGGATGTCTTGTCATATACACAATATTTGTACACATTTAATGAAACCGCCATCTTCATAGCAACTAAATCATACAAATTTTACGTAGAAACCCAACATTAAACTAACTCTAGAAATACATGTTATTAATGTTAGAGTGACACATTCCTCCACATCCATATGAGGAAACAAGAGGTTTTGTATGGGGTCTTATAAGGATGTTAGCGATAATGTATTTGTTACCTAGTATATCTATAGAACCAACTGGTGGATCAGCCAAAACTTATTCAAGAATTGGATAATAAATAAGTATTTATTTATTAGTTATTATACAAGTAGATATTGTTAACTTTATTTATAGTAAAACGAATTGCAAGTATTACTCCCCACATGTTGCTATGGAGTACGTAAAATGCATTACATGATGGATAATTTTTCGAATACAAACCTAAAAATATTAGCATTACTTACCATATCTTCTTCGAATACAAACCTAAAAATATTGCCATTTATAAGTTAAAACCTCTATGCACACAAGAATTCCCGCTTGGGATATCTGTTGTTACATAAACATGCATAATTAACAAACACTATAGTATACAAGTTTGTTGGTTAACATAGACACCACAAAAAGTTTACCTATATATATATAATTACAAAAAGCTAAGTGTGTGTATGTGTGTATACCATTTAATGAGTTAATCTAATTGTAGTAGACACAGTAAAATTAATATGACCTTGCATAGCAAATGAATATGGCGTTGGATGTATGGCGTTTGATAGCAGCCTCTATAACATGTTGCATCATTCTTTGTTACCTGTGTAAACATATATTTAACGAGAACAAGAAAACTAAACGTTACAACATTAACAAAATATATGATGATAGCAAATTAGCAATAACATATTGAAGATTAACAACTATTAAATAGATTAATCAATGAAGGTGTAAACTCACAATTTTAGGTTCTACAAATCAAGCATTCCTATACAATTTAGCAACAAATCACCATATTCTTCAATAAGTCCCCAACTGAAACATCCACAGCTAGTACATGGAAAGCCATTTTAATTAAGTGTCCATAACCGACACTATTTATATGGTTTTATTTACATTAGGAGCTCCGAACTGTTGGGAATGATGTAGACCAGAAGCAGCCATTCCACATGTATAGTCCTTCATTGATGGACCATCAACAATCTTTTGAGTCGCTGCAATGCTTATGAAGAGGTTAAATTTAATAATGTATTGCCATGCTTTAAATCAACAAATAAGTAGTTTACAATATGTCTCCTTAGCTTAAAGTCAATAAAATATTGGCTGAAAGAAAACCGCCAACTCGGTATGCGTACGCTTTGAATGCACGATTAGTAGGTCTTAAATGTATATATAATAAAGTTACAATCGAAGGTATGCGTATGATTTGAATGTACGATGATTAACTTTAATGATATAAAAAGAGATGAAGCAAATATATCAAAAGACACCGTTTATATAATATTTTTTAGTGTTGTCACCATAGATAATTCCCGTGCCCGTTGAATGTCTTAATCTTCTTAATTTGTTCCATATGTAACCATAACACATTCTCATAAGTCAGAAATGGTGGAAAAAACGATACATTGGGCAACATGTCAAACGGGTTTCTTTAAAAGAGTTCTTTGGCAAATTCAAAGAATTTAAATAAAACAAACTTTTTTAAATAAATCAAACTTTCCACTAAATTTTTAATCCGTTTAGGTGCTTTATGTCAAGTATGATGAAACAAGTATAAATTTTAAATAAATATTCTAACTTTTGAAATTAAGTGATAAGAGATTATACGTGTTAGAAAATACTCTCAACCCGTTTCCTTTTTAACTATATATTGAGCTATATGTTTTCTCTTGTAACTTTCTCACAATTTTATATTTGTGCTGTGCTCTTGTTAGCCCCTTTTATAATTTTAGTTCTGACTCATTAAAATATTAATAAAACTAAAAAAATTTATGTAATTACCAGACAAAAACGCCCGCAAAGCCATCAGCCTTTTTGATTAGCAATCTTCACATTCACACCAAGTTAGGGCTCGTCTAATTGTTTCAACACTATCATGCCTTGGTGGTCAAATAGGGGTAAGAGACCAACAAACACCCAAGGCCCCAGTTTTTATTGGTACCTTCAGCAAATCACTACAACAAAGAAGATACAAATATAAATGGGAAAGTGGTATTCACACACCTTCATCCTATTAAAGTCGGTGTGCATTAAAACTTGTAATGTAAAAGCAGGGATTTAATTATTTCGGATGCTAATTGTGTGTTAATGAAAATATACCATAGATTTAAACGGGCTTTGGTCTCCCCACCACTACTAGAAAACAAGTTATTTTCTCACAAACATTTCCTACAAATTTTCTACGACAAGTAGTTCCAACAGATTTCCAACAAAAAAAATAAGCTCCAACTTTGCTATAATATTATCTAATAAACATTATGTTAATTCAAAATAGTTTTTGTAGAAAAGTTGTAGGAACTTTACAACCACATGTTTTTGTAGCAATTCTGTAAGAAAAGTTGTTGGAAAATGGTTGAAAACGATTTTCAAGCATGTGTTTTTCCAACAACATTTTTGTTGGAAAACTGTTTGAAACTAGAGTTTTCCAACAAATTTCCTACAATTCGGTTGTAGAAAAATATCTCTTTTTCTAGTAGTGCACCCCATAGGATTATTATCGAAAGTTCAATGTTAGGCATCAACTGAACCAGGGTTGGGTCTGGTGGCCCGGTCACAATGGAGTGCTAGTTTTTTGATTAAACAGTTTTATCTGTCAATGGAATGTTTCTACTACATAGGTTATAGAAGTTAACATATTGAACATTTTGATTAAAAACTAATTAAAAACATTTTGTTAAATAATCTGTCTTAAATTCAAGACTTTGAGAATCTGTTTCCATTCTTCTTTGAAGTTTGAACTTATACAATACAAAATTAGCAATCACTTAAAAAATTTCAATTAAATAGATCGCGTATAGAGGTAGGGTACCAAAAAGACCCAAATACCCTTAACTAACACCCGCGGTTCAGAGGGGACCCCCTCATAAGCTACCCCTGGGTCGTATAAATCACCCGCATAACTCAAGACAAAGGAAGAATATTTGTATATCCTAGAGACTATGCGCTGGAGGATCTAGACACCCTCAGAAAACATCCGCGGGATACTATTTACACTAGCAAGGATGACCAGAAGGCAACGTCATAGGACAGCTGTATTTAACCAACCCTCTTCCAGAAGATTTACCAAGATCCTTTCTTGGTGAATACGCGACCCTTCAGCCAATAGAGGAAGGACAGCTGGACATGTTGTTATAACCGTGCACATAGCCAGATTTATCTCGTCCTATCTTATACAGACACGTGTCCAGGTTATTACAACCATGCACATGGGCCGTATAGTTCAACCAATTACAAGAGGACACATGTCTAGGTGTTACAAGGGCATATTCTAGAAAATGACAGCTGGGCCAATAATATTCCCAAACTCTTCGGCTATAAATACTTCACAATCTCCATGAGCTAACACATTCACTCTCCACTATCTACCCTAAATACTTAAGTATTTTCTCTCTATCAGAACTGTACTTATTCTTACGCCGGAGGGTGGTTACGGGAAGAACCCCCTCTTGTCCTTCCCGTAACGAGCTCACAGTGATTGTTTTGCAGGTTTCTGTCACAGCCAACTGGTGATGCTGGTGTAGATGCTGGTGTGATGTCAAACTATGATGGTTTGCCTTCTTTATTAAATGCATATGATGCTTCTGAGGAAAGTAGTGAAAGACTGATATCAGAGAAGGACTATGAAGCTGATGAGTCTGAAGGTGATGAGTAGGACTACGATGTAAATAATGAAGTGTTAAATGTTGTGAACAGAGATGATAATGAGGTTGGAGGAGAAAAGAAGAAAGAAGATGAGATAGAAAAGATAAATTCAGATGAAAATGTGGCTACCACTGATGTGCCTAGTGATATACAGACTGATGTAGCTACTGATATGCAGACTGATGTGTTGACTGATATTTTAACTGCAACAGAAGTTCAAACTGATGTAATCAATGATGATGTTGCTGCTACTGAGGAGTTTATACTCACTGAACCTGAAACTGAACAACCTAAAAGCTCCAAAAGAGTAGAACATGATGAAGAAATGGATCAGTTGGACAAATAAATTGATGAGTATGTCTCTGAAACTGAGGAAGACTGGAAAAGAAGAATGGATAAAGGAAAAGCAAAAGTCTATGAAGAAGAGCCTGTTAAGGCAGATCTTGTTAAAGAAAGGTTGAATGTGGAAGAGGATGAAGCTTCTACTGCTGCCAGGAAAGAGTTTGAAAATGTTGTGAGAGAAACAAAAGAAAGGGAGTAATTTCCTAGATCTTGAATCATGAAGAACTGGCAGAGCAGGAAGCTCTAATTGATCAAGCCAATGTTAACAAAGTGATTGATGAAGAAGAGGCTGAGGATTAAGAAGTGATAGAGACTTTGATAAATTTAAAGAGAGCTAAAGAAGTGGATAACTCTTTAGCTATGGTGCTAAGCTTGTTTCAAACTCAGAATCAGCCCCAAAATGAAACCAATGAAACAACTGAGCCAACAAAAACTGTGAATATGGAAATTAATGTTGAAGAAAAAATTGGTGAATCAATTGAAACAATCTTTGCAAACAATTAGGCTGAACAAATAAGAGAAGATATCAGAAAGAACCCATCTGATTGGGAGTGTGAAGACGATTCAAGATATTGGAAGAAGTATACAGGAAAAAGAAAGACTTATGATCAGGCAGAAGAAGCTGAATCAGTCAAGAAGGGGAGATGGAATGAAAAGAATAAATGTTTTGTTTAAACCCCAGATGAGCAAGAAAGTCCGATTAGAGCTATTCCTCTACAAAGCTTAAGGCCTGAGGAAGTAGTTGAGGGAGTTCCAAATGTTCTAGTTCCTGATATTCCACCTTCTAATGAACCAAAAATTGATGCTGTAGATGAAAAAAAAGAGGAGAAGTATGAATCTGAAAATGATAATGATGTTAATAATCAGTGTGAAGATGATGAAAATGCTAATGTAGTGTCTCCACAAGTTACAATGACGAAAGAACAAAGGGAAAACATTCAGCAGAGCATGATAGATGCTAAAAGGAAAAACCCTTTGGTGATCAAATTGATGGGTTTTGGAATATGTTTTGAAAGCTTATCTTCCTTAAATGATGATGAACTGCAGAAATGATTGGACAAAGAAAGGGAAACCGTTGAAAAACTGATACAACAAAAGAACAAAGATAGCCAGAAGTATAGAGATTATCTGAGATAACATGGCTATTCTGAAAAAGATTTGAGCCATTTCAAGTTTGAACAGCTCAGAGATGCTTATAATACCACAAGAGAAGAAGTCAAAGAAAAATTTGTAAGAGAAGATGAACTGGCTGAGAAACTTGAAGCTCTGAAAAAGAAATATGCTGGAAAATGTGGTTACTTGATAGATAAGGGAATGGCCCCAGAAGCAGAGGATAGCCTAACTAAGGCTGTTGTTGAGTCACTCTACAACAAGTTTAAAAAGAGAGATCAATTGAAGAGAGTGCAATCTGAGCCATCTAGTGTACAGCCCAGGGGAGATCAAGATGAACCCCCTATAATGAAAAGAAAGATCATGACCCTAAGGGAGAAACAAAAGGCCCAAATTGAAAAAGAAAAATCAAAAGGGGCAATTGCTGATGAAACCCCAATCCCAGTAGAAGTGAAACCTGAACCAGTTGATGAACCTATTGTTCCTTGGGAAAATGCAGAAATGATCCGAATTCTTAGGGGTGTAATGGTGAATCAGAAGGGAATGAATGAGAATGCCTTTGATGCGTTGGATAAGTATGAGTTGAAAGAGTTGTTTTATTTTCAAAAGGCTGAGTGGGAGAAAGTCTTGTTGGAGGGTGAGAACCCCAAGAGTTTTGTTGATGGGAAATTTGTACCAGCAGGATTAATGACTAATCCAAGGGTAGTTAATATGATTATAAGACTTGTCAAAGATGCAGGTGAAAATTTTGCAGATCTGATCAACTACCCTGCTGAACTAATTGAGTCAATGTATATGAAATCATTTGCTATACCTAGGCCTAGCAAACTTGTGAAGTCTATCCCAATTAGACCACCTATATCAAGACCACACCCATCAGCAGGTAGAGGTGAATCAAGTAGAGCCGGATCACAAAGAATGACAGGACCACAATCAAATGTGGATCTTCCAAGAACTCTCTACTTTGACTCAGTCTCTGAGTCTCTAAAGGTGATTATGCAAAGTAGACAATTGAGAGATATCGTATTCAGAGATGATTTTGCTAAGTATTCAGGGAACAATTGGAGAAAATGGCCACACTGAATTTATATGATTATCATGATAGAAACAAGTTGGCCGGGAGAAAGCAAAATGAACTCTCCAAGTATCTGAAAAATGAAGCTGACAAGGGATTTCCATTTTTGAAAAAAAAAAAGAAAAGTTGGAAGTTGACAAAACAAGATAGAACAAGAAGAGCAACAAGAATGAAAAAGATTAGAAGTGCTTAATTGAATTACCAAGTGTTAGTGAGAAACAACAATCCCCTGTCAAATATGAATACTTGTATAAGCATTGGGAGAAGAATGACACGCCCTAACTACACTGTTGAGAAGAATGGCATCATTGCTGAAATTGAATATAAGGAAAATGATGGCCACTATGTTCTTCGATATTCAGATGGGCTTATCTTAGGGATAATAAAAAAGGATGAAGACCTGACCTATCTGCATGATGAAAATCTTAGAGATATAAGGGATATTGAGATTCCTGAGAGTCACACTCATTACCAGATCTTTTCTATCTTCCGACAAAGGGCAGGAACAGTGATGGTCAATCGAAGACAGGCAGCCTATGATGCAAGGATAAGATAAAATCTAAGAATAGGTTTTGCTATGTAATGTCTTCGGACAGAATTTTGAATATGTAATTGTTTGACATTTTGAATATGTAAAATTTGATTTTGATTTGATGTGTATTTTGACTATGTGTTAGTAACTGTAGAAGTGTTTAGGGACAGCTGAGGTGTTCCAATCTAGGGGGAGATATTGTTGGGTCAAGATTTGAGCTAAGTGAAGTATAAAGAAGATTGGAATCTTCTCAACCTCCTCAGAAATCGCTAAGTATAGAATGCGAGCACACTTGGATTCCCGGGCAAGGTTTTCTTACCCTAGCAAGGTATTTTGTCCATCGGTCAAGGTTATCTTCTAGAATTCTTCTTTAATGTACACCCGAGTAGGGTTCACTATGTCTAGCAAGATTGTTCTTCTTAGTCGAGTAAGGTTTACCTCCGAGTAAGCTCTTGGCTAACCAATCTCATGAAGCCAAGTGATTGGATGATCGGGAAAGGTATTCATCAATAAAACAGTGGTCCGAGTAAGCTTGATGAGAGTAATGAAATACCTCAAGTAACATCGGGCGTGATTCAACTCTAGCAGGCTACAGTGTTACCAAGCACACTTTGCTTTGCTAATAAGCTATTCCTAGCAAGGAGTTGAAGGGACCATTGAAGAACAAGGTTGCTCGTAAGGTCTTGTCGGGCAAAGTTTGATATGATCAAGAAAATTGAAGTCTGCTAGGTGAGTATTTTCTTAGGAAAATACTCTTAAGTAAAGTCTACCCGGAGAACTGTTCCCGAGCACACTTCAAGATTACCAGGTCTACCCGAAGAAGACAAAAGGCACAAAGCCTACCCGGTGAAGACATCTTATGCAAAGTCTATCTGGAAGACCTGTTTTTACACTTAATATAGTTTTTAATATGTAATTTGAATATGTGTTATTTATTTAGGGTTTCTAGAAGG
This sequence comes from Bidens hawaiensis, assembly GCF_021521415.1. Lineage (NCBI taxonomy): Eukaryota > Viridiplantae > Streptophyta > Magnoliopsida > Asterales > Asteraceae > Bidens > Bidens hawaiensis. Next base: position 11,401 of record NW_027495759.1, on the reverse strand, counting down.
AATGACAGCTGTTTGGAGGTGTCAGGCCTGTAAAAGGAATATTTTAGGGCACGCCTCCTACGGACAAGTCGATTAATTGTGAGAGAATATTTATGAGTGTGACGACTGTCATTGAATAGTACGGATATAACTTTCCATCAAAGAAACCCCAAATCGATTAACGTTTGTATGACTTGTTTATATGAATGGAAATTTTTTGAGTGATTCTTATGTGTTAGTTACCTTTTGTTATTCTTTTAGAAACTACACTGTTTGTTTCTGATTCCGCCTTAAACAAACTGTTTTCTTTCATAAAATAGCAACTGTCATTAACTCTCTTGTTGACACATTTATTGTGTGAGTTATGACTTGATTGTGATTGTGAGTGATTATTCGGGACGGACAAGTGCAGCTTCATTTTTCAGATACTTGGAGAGTTCATTTTGCTGTCTCCCGGCCAACTTGTTTCTATCATGATAATCATATAAATTCAGTGTGGCCATTTTCTCCAATTGTTCCCTTGAATACTCAGCAAAATCATCTCTGAATACAATATCTCTCAATTGTCTACTTTGCATAATCACCTTTAGAGACTCAGAGACTGAGTCAAAGTAGAGAGTTCTTGGAAGATCCACATTTGATTGTGGTCCTGTCGTTCTTTGTGATCCGGCTCTACTTGATTCACCTCTACCTGCTAATGTGTGTGGTCTTGATATAGGTGGCCTGATTGGGATAGACTTCATAGGTTTGCTAGTCCTAGATATAGCAAATGATTTCATATACATTGACTCAATTAGTTCAGCAGGGTAGTTGATCAGATCTGCAAAATTTTCACCTACATCTTTGACAAGTCTTGTAATCATATTAACTACCCTTGGATTAGTTATTATTTTTGTTGGTACAAATCTCACATCAACGAAGCTCCTGGGGTTCTCACCCTCCAACAGGACTTTCTCCCACTCAGCCTTTTGCAAATAAAACAACTCTTTCAACTCATACCTATCCAATGCATCAAAGGCATTCTCATTCATTCCCTTCTGATTCTCCATTACACCCCTAAGAATTCGAATCATTTCTGCATTTTCCCAAGGAACAATAGGTTCATCAACTGGTTCAGGTTTCACTTCTACTGGGATTGGGGTTTCATCAGCAGTTGCCCCTTTTGATTTTTCTTTTTCAATTTGGGCCTTTTGTTTCTCCCTTAGGGTCATGATCTTTCTTTTCTTTATAGGGGGTTCATCTTGATCTTCCCTGGGCTGTACACTAGATGGCTTAGATTGCACTCTCTTCAATTGATCTTTCTTTTTAAACTTGTTGTAGAGCGACTCAACAACAGCCTTAGTTAGGTTATCCACTGCTTCTGGTGCCTTTCCCTTATCTATCAACTAACCATATTTTCCAGCATATTTCTTTTTCAGAGCTTCAAGTTTCTCAGCCAGTTCATCTTCTCTTACAAATTTTTCTTTGACTTCTTCTCTTGTGTTATTATAAGCATCTTTGAGCTGTTCAAACTTGAAATGGCTCAAATCTTTTTCAGAATAGCCATGTTTTCTCAGATAATCTCTATACTTCTGGCTATCTTTGTTCTTTTGCTGTTTCAGTTTTTCAACGGTGTCCATTTCTTTGTCTAATCTTTTCTGCAGTTCATCATAATTTAAGGAAGATAAGCTTTCAAAACATATTCCAAAACCCATCAATTTGATCACCAAAGGGTTTTTCCTTTTTGCATCTATCATGCTCTGCTGAATGTTTTCCCTCTGTTCTTCTGTCATTGTAACTTGTGGGGACACTACGTTAGCATTTTCATCATCTTAACACTGATAATTAACAACATTATCATTTCAGATTCATCCTCCTCCTTTGTTGTTTCATCTACAACATCAATTTTTGGTTCATTAGGAGGTTGAATATCAGGAACTGGAACATTTGGAACTCTTTCAACTACTTCCTCAGGCCTTAAGTTTTGTAGAGGAATAGCTCTAATTGGACTTCCTTGCTCATCTGGGGTTTCAACAAAACATTTATTCTTTTCATCCCATCTCCCCTTCTTGACTGATTCAGCTTCTTCAGCCTGATCATAAGTCTTTCTTTTTCTGGTATACTTCTTACCATATCTTGAATCATCTTCACACTCCCAATCAGATGGGTTCTTTCTGATATCTTCTCTTATTTGTTCAGCCCATTTGTTTGCAAAATTTTTTTCAATTGATTCACCAATTTTTTCTTCAACATTAATTTCCATATTCACAGTTTTTGTTGGCTCAACTGTTTCATTGGTTTCATTTTGGGGCTGATTCTGAGTTTGAAACAAGCTTAGCACCATAGCTAAAGAGTTATCCACTTCTTCAGCTCTATTTAAATTTATCAAAGTCTCTATCACTTCTTGATCCTCAGCCTCTTCTTCATCAATCACTTTGTTAACATTGGCTTGATCAATTAGAGCTTCCTGCTCTGCCAGTTCTTCAGGATTCAAGATCTGGGCAATTACTTCCCTTTCTCTTGTTTCTCATACAACATTTTCAAACTCTTTCCTGGCAGCAGCAAAAGCTTCATCTTCTTCCACATTCAACCTTTCTTTAACAAGATCTGCTTTAAAAGGCTCTTCTTCATAGACTTTTGCTTTTCCTTTATCCATTCTTCTTTTCATGTCTTCCTCAGTTTCAGAGACATACTCATCAATTTCTTTGTCTAACTGATCCATTTTATTCATCATGCTATACTCTCTTGGAGCTTTCAGGTTGTTCAGTTTCGGGTTCAGTGAGTATAAACTCCTCAGTAGCAGCAGCATCATCATTGATTATATCAGTTTGAACTTTTGTTGCAGTTAAAATATCAGTCAACGCATCAGTCTGCATATCAGTAGCCACATCAGTTTGTATATCTGTAGCCACATTAGTGGTAGCCACATTTTCTTCCGAATTTATCTTTTCTATCTCATCTTCTTTCTCCTTTTCTCCTCCAACCTCATTATCATCTCTGTTCACAACATTTAACACTTCATTATTTACATCACAGTCTTGCTCATCTCCTACAGACTCATCAGCTTCATAGTCCTCCTCTAATATCAGTCTTTCACTGCTTTCCTCAGAAGCATCATATGCATTTAATAAACAAGTCAAACCATCATAGTTTGACATCACACCAGCATCTACCATCACAACCTCATCAGTACCAACATCACCAGTTGGCTTATTTATATCCTCCCTCTATTTTGGGGCAGCTGAGGTCTTCTAAACCTCCTTCTCCAGGGTTTGAATTCTTGAATGTGCAACAGCCAACTGAGCTTTCAGGACATTAGTCTCATTCTTCAGTTCAACATTTTCACCTCTCAATCTTACTGCTTCAATTATTAGATCAAAATTTCTCTTGTATATATTGGCAATATTGGGAGATGTAGTGGAAGGTGAGATGTTGAATGGTTCTGGTAAAGGGTTTAAGGTTTGTGTCTGGGTTTAGGTTTGAGTCTGGGTTTGGGTTTGAGGTTGGGTTAGGTGTAATTGTTCAGTTTGGCTTAGGTTTAGGATGGGTGTATGAGTGGATGGGGATTGAATAGTTTGGTCATTTTGTGGTGGAGTGGAATATGGTGAGTGTATTGGGGTTTGAGATAGTTGGTCATTTGGTGATGGTGGGTATGGTGATGTGTTTGGTGGTGAGTCAATAGGTGTGGTAGTTAGTGTTTGTGTAATTTGTAACTCCCCCTTGATTTTGTACATTCTCATTAAATTTATCATTACCTCCTTTTGCATGCCCAGCACCATCATCAACATCATCATTATCATCATCATTACCATCATCAACATTATTACCATCAACATTCTCATTCCCATCACTTCCATCACCATCAGAGTCATCATCTTCATCATTCTCATTCACAACAACCTGTTCCTCTTCAGCCAATAACTCATGTAAATGAGGAATTTTGATATCATCAACCATCAGCCATGGTAGATCTTCATATACAACATCTGGATTGAATCTGTTGGTACTACTTGATATTGTAATTCTCTTGTATGTATCCGGATTTTGCAATGAATGTGTGATTCCAGTGACAGGTAAATCTTCCAAATCCTGATTGAAAATGATTTGTAAAAATCTGGGATATTGCAAGAATCTATCATGGTGTGCCTTCTTCAAGTTGCTCACCAGTCCTTCAAAAATCATCTTTGAAAAATTGAAAGGATATCTGAATAGTACAGCAACTGTGGCATTAGCTAGATCCCAACTCATAAGAGTCCATGAGCCCTTTCGAGGAGCAAAACCTTAAATGATATGATGAATCAAATCGATAAATCATGGGGAACATTCCCTTCTAAAATTGTCCTTCATGAACAGTCCCCTGATAACCCATCATCTAACGGAATATTCTGAAGAGTTGGTCAGTTGTCAAGTGAAGTGATTCTGGGTTATCATCGTTAAAATGCAAGCATCTTCTAATCACTCCTTCATCAATGTAAATTTCTTGGTTCGCAACAGTGGCTTCAATCCTTTTCCCGTTAACATCATCAAACAGTCTTGCAGATCTCCAAAAATCAAGTGAATGATTTCTGTGGATAGTGGGATATTCTGTCAAAGCAAAATTGATGTTGGATCGTTGTAGCCATCTGATCATCACTGCAACTTCTTCATTTGACGGAATGACTTGCAATAAGGCACACATATTGTGCTTGTGCTCAAAGACATATCTTGGTTGATTTACATCCACCATATCTGAAAAGAACATAATCAAACACATTCAAAAAAGAAATTAGTCCTAAAGTTCACAACTTTTAACTAATTTCAAGGTATAATTTTGAAGAAAAACGAAAGAAATATCATTAAGAACCTGTTTTTCGACAAGTTTATAACCTACACATAAAACAGAGATTTTAGTAAACATGAATAATCAGAGCCCATTGTCATTTAATCGTGGTCGGAAAACGTTTAATTAAAGCTTACCGAGTCGGATTGTGAGGGCTGATAAATTAGGGTTAGGATTAATGATGAATGCGATAAGTCGGTTAGGCTTTTAGAGAGCAATCAGTGAAAGGAGAGAGAGAGAGAGAGAGAGAGAGAGAGAGAGGGAAAATAATGTTGAAAAACTTCTCTCACTCCCTCTTATATACCATTTGAAAGTGGGTTTTAAATGTATTTTGTCGTTTAGTGAGTTAATAGCTGTCATACAATAATCTTATCTATTAAAAATTTTAACACCCAAAAACCTTACCCGATAATAGTCAAGTAAAGAACTTACCCGAATAACTTAGTCTAGCACAGACCTTACCCGAATAACTTAGTCTAACACAGATCATACCCGAATGACTTAGTCTAGCACAGACCTTACCCAAATAACTTAGTCTAGCACTGACCTTACCCGAATAACTTAGTCTAGCACAGACCTTACCCGAATAACATTCACACATTCAGTCAAGCATACTTTGATGCAAGGTGTGCCCGAAAAACCTTCCAGAAATATAAAGTGTGCTAGAAGTGGATTCTTAACACAAAGTGTACTCGAAAAGTCAATTTGAAATTACCAAGTATATTAAGGGAACATTTGAAGATTCAAAGTGTGCTCGAAATATAAGTCTGCCCGGAAAACAAGGTTTACCCGAAAACACATGAAATTTCAAAGAATCATAATCACTAAAAGACAAAGCATGCTAGAAATGAATATAAACAATAAAACACCTAAGTGTGATAGGAAGTTCAAAATCACTAAAGCTTGCTAGAGTATCATATCCAAAAATATATAAATATCAGGCTTGCTCGGAAAGTAAGTAGAATAGTGTACTCTACCCGAAAAGTGTTAAGTACTCCAAATCATGTCTGAAATTAACAAACTTAGATAAAAACATCTAAGTGTGTCCGAAAAGGTTATAAATTATCAAACCTTACCCGAAATTACATAATCAACCTTTTGTAGGTAAAATGCAACACATTTTGCTTTAAACACAATATCAGTTATAAAAAAATCATTGTTTAAGAGAAAATGGTGTATTTAGAGATCACATTTCAGTTATGATTCATTTCAAAACAGTTTCTTTTCTTTTGCTGAAAAGATCTCAATAATGGGATCATATTGACTAAGTAGCTTTCTCAATACTTCATTCTCAGCATTATTATGACAACATAGACAGGTCAACAGCAGGTCTAGACTTAACATGAATTTCATCTCTTTGGTGATATGATTAAGTTTCAATTAATATACATAATTCTTAATGGATAACACATGTTTTTTTCTGATGCTCCTTATCTATTCTCAAGGCATATTTGGCTTTCTCCAGATCACCCCAATTTGACTTTGACCCCGTGGATTTGGTCAAAGTTTTAATGACTGAACATATTTATAAAAATGTTGGATTTTTCTTTTCAAAGTTTACAAACATATATGAGGTTGAACGTTGGACTTACATGCCACGCAAGTCGGACTTACATGCCTTTCATTCGGAATGTTTAAAGGACTTATATGATTGCCTCCACCCCTGTAGTTCTAGAATTAACCCTCATGTTTGCATTTTATTTTAAAAAGATTGTGAACATTAATCAACTTTTGGTTGATAAAATATTTAAAAATTCATGTAGTTCACAGTTGTTCTTTATCATTATTTTAAATCAGACATTTCATTTTGGTGACCAAATACCAACAGGCTTGTGTATGACTAGATAATCACTTTTCTGCCTATCATTTGGAGAGATATATCTAGGAACATCCATAGACAACAATGTAACTCCATATAAGACATAGCAGTTTCTTTATGTTTATATCACCTTAGATTTTACACATCATGAGAAAGCAACCATACATGTTAATGACTGTACTTAGTGCCCTTTTGGCCTATTAAATCCATATGATTGGCTTAGTAGTCAATGTACTATCATTTCTCATATTAAAACAGTTTTAAATTCTGACACCCCCAATATCTTCTATTTGACCGGTAAATGGCTATCCTGTTTGACCACAAGTGGTCAACAGAACCAAACATATATGTGAGTACATGTCCTTTCAAAACAGAGTTATTAACATAATTTAAGTGAAAGAATAGAAAACAAGTTACAATTGCACCAAATGCTTTCAGTTTTCCAGGTTAATGGCTATCCTATCAATCCTGAGAATAGGTGACAAGACCAAACATATACAAGTATATTCCTTTCCAACTGGGAGCAAAATGACATGATTTTAAGCAAAAAGTAACTCTTTGAGACTTTTCACTTAAAATTTTTCTTTCAAGCTTCGACAAAGCTTTGAACTGAATGGTATTATCATGTCTCTACACCATTAACAACTTGCTCTGTGATATCAAAATAGTTTTGTTTAAAAGGTTTTTCTTTGTAGTTTCAATTTAGCATAACATTTTGACATGAAAACACATTTTGACACAAATACAAGTATAACATTTACAAATCATGATTATCAATAACATCATTAAAACAAGCAGACTTCACAATATGCATAGTCTAATTTATCCTAATAGCATCATCAGATCAGATTACTCACATAATCAAACATTTAATCATGACATCAGATAAGCATATAATCAGTTTTGATAATTAAAAACTACTTATCTTGACATCAAAACAGTTAAGTGACAAACAATCATAAGCATCAAGGATACCTAATTTCCACATGTAATCATTTAAGCACATATCAGTCAACATAAAAAAAGCATCAATGACACCATATCATATTCAAGCACATTCACACAACATTCAATTTGTGGGACCTCTATCAATATAATAAATTAGCACAAAGAGGCATACAACAAGCACACATCCTCAATCAGACCTCATCAGAGTTGATCATCCCCAGGGCTTTCAAAAGAAAGTTAAAACTGGTTATTTCAAGTGGTTTGGTGAATAGGTCAGCCAAGCTATCACCTGTATTAACTCTTTTCATCTCAATCAAACCTTTTTCACTACAGTCTCTTATGAAATGATGTCTAATATCAATGTGCTTAGTCTTAGAATGCTGTACTGGATTCTTAACAGTGAAATATGCAGCAGTATTATCAATAAAAATAGGGGTGTTCAGAAAATTCAAACCATAGTCAAGCATTTGGTTCTGAATCCAGAGAACTTGAGCACAACAAGCAGATGCAGCAATGTATTCAGCTTCTGCAGTTGATATTGACACAGTGGTCTGCTTCTTGCATTGCCATGACACTAGCCTGTCTCCTAAAAATTGACATCCACCTGAGGTTGACTTCCTGCTCATGTTGCAGCCATCATAATCACTATCTGTGTAGGCAATCAAATCAAAAGACTGGTTCTTTGGATACCAAATCCCCAAGTCTGGTCTTCCTTTCAAATATCTAAAGATTCTCTTGACTGCATTCATGTGAGAAACTTTTGGATTTGACTGGAATCTTGCACAGATACACACAACATACATAATGTCAGGTTTTGTAGCAGTTAGGTACATCTGGTTTCCAATTTTGGCTCTATATTCATGTTCATCCACAGGCTCCCACTTTTCATCAGCTATCATATTTTCTTTTGTGTCCATTGGAGTTGAATTAGTTTTGAATTCATGACATTTGAACTTATTCAAGATGTCCTGCACATATTTAGTTTGGTAAATGAAAATCCCATTAGTTTTCTGTTGAACTTGCAGTCCCAGAAAGAAGTCCATCTCTCGCATAGAGCTCATATTGTATTTGGATTTCAGTACCCCTACACATTTGTTCATTGGTTGACCCAAAGATGATATCATCCACATAGACTTGTAACAACAACAAATCTGATCCCTTCCTTTTGTAGAAGAATGTCTTGTCAATGGCTCCCCTTTGGAAACCATTTTCAAGAAGATGGTTTGACAACTCATCATACCATGCTCTAGGAGCCTGATGTAATCCATATAGGGCTTTGTTTAACTTATACACCCTGTTAAGATACATTAGATCATCAAAACCTGGTGGTTGAGCAACATACACCTCTTCATCAATCTTTCCATTTAGGAATGCAGACTTGACATCAAGCTGGAATACCCTAATGTTCTTTGAGGCAGCATATGCAAGAAAAATCTTAATAGCTTCAAGTCTTGCAACTGGTGCAAAGACTTCCTCAAAGTCAATTCGTTCCTCCTGAAGGCATCCCAGTGCCATAAGCCTAGCTTTATTCTTAATCACTATGCCCCTTTCATCCCTTTTGTTTCTAAAAACCCATTTAGTTCCAATTGCATACCTGTTTCTTGGCCTGTCCACAAGATCCCAAACATGTAGATCTCTGAACTGTGCCAATTCCTCTTGCATGGCTTCTACCCAGCTGTTGTCCTTTAGTGCTTGAACAATGTTCTTTGGTTCAATCTGGGATAAAAAGAAAGAGTACAAACAGATGTTTGCAGATTCAGAATGGCTTCTTGTAACTCTTTCATATATATCTCCAATGATGTTTTCAGAAGGATGATTCTTTTCAACATAAGGGGTTTGAACTATCATATCAGCAGACACATTAGTGTCAAGATTTGATTCATTGAGATCTGGTTCCTCAATGATCAGTTCAGTTTCAGCATCATGAAACTCTGGTGCTTCTTCATTATTCTGTCTTGAAGTGGATGCACCATTGTTTCCCAATCTTTCAAACAAATCTTGAAACCTTGCTTTTGATACAGCTTCCTCTTCACTTTCTTGGTTGCTTAGGTTTCCCTCATTCAGAACTTGATCATTTTGCACTTCTTGAATGTCTTGATTGATATCTGCATGATCTTGTTCTGGACTATGATTGTTCTCTTGATCATTGTCTTGAACTTGTTCAACAATTTCACTTGAGGGATCCTTTATAAATGTATATTCCTTTTCTTTACTTGCAACCTTCTTCCATAACTTTTCCAAGTCCAATGTTTTCTTATTTTTCTCTTCAATCACACTGGTCTTGTAGAATGAATTATCAAAGTCTTCAGGATAAATCTTGAATGACTTAATCGATTTTTCATGATCAAACAGCCATGCTGCACCATCAACTGTGTTGAATTGATTCTAATTAAAGATAATGTCAGATGATTCAATTACACTCATATGATCTTTCACATAAACCCTGTAAGCTTTTGAGTGTGTAGAGTAACCAACAAAGAAGCAATCCAAGGATTTAGCTTGAAATTTGTTTAAATATTCCTTGGTGTTCAAGAGTGAACATTTGCATCCAAACGGCTTGAGAAACTTGATGTAGGGTTTCGTATAAAAGAAAATTTCATATGGAGTCTTGTTGTGTCTTTTGTTGAGAAGTACCCTGTTCTGAACATAGCATGCTGTGTTAATGGCTTCCGCCCAAAATGTAACTGGTAAGTTAGCATCTTCTAACATGGTTCTTGCAGCTTCAATTAGCGTCCTATTTCTTCTCTCTGCAACACCATTTTGTTCAGGAGTTCTAGGAGCTGAGAATTGCAGTAGTATACCCTTTTCTGAACAAAATTCTTCAATCGCTCCATTTTTGAACTCAGTACCATTGTCACTTCTCATCACTTTAACCCTCTTATCTAGTTGATTCTCAATCCTTGTCACACATACCTTAATTAACTCTGTAGTCTCATCTTTTGTACTCAGAAAATAAACCCAAGTATATCTTAAATAATAATCAATGATCACTAGACAATTTCTTTTCTTTCCTATGCCTAGGACACTCGCAGGACCAAAGAGATCCATATGAAGTAATTCAAGCACTTGATCAATTTAATTAATGAGTTTTGTCTTATGAGATGACTTATGCTGCTTGCCTTTTTGACATGATATACAATTATCATCCAATTTGAACTCCCTTGTAGGTAAACCAATGACATGCTCACCGTTCACAAGTTTGTTCATGTTTTTCAGATTCACATGACACAATTTCCTATGCCACAATTTTGATTCATTTTTAGTAGCTTTGGAAACAAAACATGTACCACCTCTTGAAACAGCTTCTTTCATGTTGACATCATATAAGTTGCCATTTCTTGGGGCCATCATCATAATCATGTTAGGTGGGATCACAAACTCAGGTTTTAAAATGAAAAAATGTGAGTCATCAAAACCAACTTTATAACCTTTATACACATCTGTGATATGCTCAACAGGTTATATTGTAGTCCCTCAACATAGAACACATTGCCAAATGAAACTTTTCCAACTATCTTTCCCCCATTCTCATCACTACCAAACACCACAGGACCTTCAAACTTCTCTTCATAATTAACAAGTGACCTCTTGTCACAATTCATGTGCCTAGAACATCCACTGTCCATATACCACACTTCATTAAGTGGAGTGGACTGTTCCTACACAAATCAAAGAAGTTGATTAGTTAGTGATGAAGTGTAAGCTATTTCAACTTGCAAAACATCAGTTTCATTTTCAGTAGCAGCATTGGGTGTGAGTGTTATGGGTTCAGGATCTTCATGTGTTAACTCAAGATTGTCTGAATTATCAGTTTCATAACCACACTCTCTTGGAGTTTTCAAAAATGAAGTTGTGTT